>NC_056729.1:749059963-749064963 GCF_019279795.1 Protopterus annectens
GGATAGGTTCCTGACCCAGAGACTCCCCAGACTCTGGAATAGATTGCCCATACATGTCAAGCAGAGTGCCTCTTTGGACCTCTTCAAGAGGAACCTTGATGATTGGATGGGAGAAAGGAAATTCACCCCAGGGATCACGTCAGTCGCCCTGCTAGACAGGGGTCCAGGAAAGTAAATAATGTGGGAAGAAATAGCCAGGGAATTGTTATGGCTAGGCTTGTATAGGCCCTAGGGGTGATAGCCTAGTACCAACCTATGAACCTATGGACCTATGAATAATCTGTAGTGTTGTGGGATTGTACTGTTGATGTACTGAAATGCTACTCCCACCCTGTACCAATGCCACAGGTGTGACTACTGACATCACATCTCTCACACAACTCTGTAGGTACCTCTGGTATACCTCTGGGCAGCAGCCTGTAGCTGGTGAGTATGGTGTTGTTTGTTCAGGTTTGCCAATACACCAGCCATGTTATGGCCATGGTATTTGCCATGTACACATTTAACACGCTTACCCATAATGCATGCTGTACATGTTCACTTATTGTTGCTGTTAACTGCACTGCATCACAGTGGTCACCATGGTGGCATATCTGAAGGGTGTATAAGAGTCCTGCAATATAACTAACAACCTGTCATTGCAAGATGTGTGCACAGAGATGAGCATAATGGTGGGACAAATGGCCTAAAGTAGGAATATGTCTGGAACATCACCCTTATACAGTGCTACAACAGTGTATATACCACTATTACAATAGCAACTGTTACAGATCTACACAACGGCATATCACAATACCATATTCCACAACCCTTATAACCTGTAATGTGGTCCTAACATGAGCAATGAATGTGTAATATGGAATCCTATGTTAGGACAGCAAATATGGGGAATACATACCTTAACAAACACTGGAAGCATATGTGTGCACACACTCCAAATAACATTTTGTGGAAGCAGCTTTTGAGGTACTGATAGCATTCACTCTTCATGAGTTTGCACCTCCCATCAAGTACAGGTCCTCAATGTCACACCAGGAAATGGTCTGCTGTCCAAGGCGTATGTCCTTCACATTTGCCCACTCACCTGCAACAGAAGCAGCCGTGGCTTGCGCACATCTTACAAGCCATGGAATGAATCCCATACCCAACGGGTAGCACACAGGAGTGGGACATGTAGCCTTACCTCACCATTGCATATACCATGGCAAACAGTGCAGACAGTCATGTATGTGATGAGGAAGTATGGAACATCATTAATGTAGAAAATAAACAGATGGCCATCCAAGACAGATGATACATGTTACAAACTGGTCATGGAGGCTGCCTAGAAACATGCTACTACCAAGTACAGGCTGTGCAGTACCTGTGTCGACAATCGCTTGGAGTCTGCATAAGTGTGGTCTATGGGTTAGGGTACTCAGATGGGGCAGTTGTTCCACAGGAAACATCAGCCAGGGCTCTCTACAGGTAGCATATGCATAACATCAAAAGTCCCCCAAAGGCATGTGTTGCAATGTGTAATGGTGTACCAAGATCAAGTTTGAAACCTACAGACAGTATCAATTAAGATACATGTGCTGCACAAGCAACACCTCATTCTACCTCAGGCCCACCATCCCCATCTGTACCTTGCTGGTGCCAGTGTACACCTGTATGTTTACCATTCATTAGCAGGGACTAGGCCAGTACACATGGTGTTCTGAATTTGGGACACTGCAAAATGATACTCATGTGTAGCCCATAGTTGTCAAGCATCTGCAAAAAGGCTGAGGATGGGGAGGGGTGTCATCCTGAAACACAACAGTGAACTGAAGCAGACATCCAAAGCTCACTAAGAATGGCTGTATCTGCAAACAGTCAAGGTCATGAATTGTGGCAGACATAGCCCTGACTCCACAGCAATAGTGAAAGCACTGTGTGACCTCCAAGGGCTGTGCACATGAGTTGACCTTGCAATCTTGCAGAGTTGGGGGACATTTGTAGGGCAGAGTGACCAAATACTGGCAAGTGCAGATGGGCCATGCTAGTATACCCCTTCCAGGAATAGTGACTGCTGTTGAACACTTAACAGCTGATGCAACAAACCATCATGTTAAGGGTGTGCACACGTATGCACCCACATATTGTATGCATATCAATCAGCATCTGCACAACTAACACATTTGTTTGATACTGCATTTGATTGCAAAGGTCATATGTCACATATCAGGTTCGTGTAATGTTAACATATGCAGTATTGTGGCCCCATGGCATATCAGGGAAGAGGGTGCCATGTCATTAAGGGTGTGTATACTCCTCATAGCCAAAGTAAGGTTTGAAGGTTGTCAGTGTAATTGTATTTTATTGCTCATACATGCACCGCTGATGATGAGATCTGCAAATCAGACATCAGGCATTCACTATTGACATCTGTCCACATATCATCCCAGGTATGTCAGAAAAACACACAGGGGCTGTGAGCAGCAGAACAAACATAACTGGCACACATATACACATTCAGCAGTGGCATGTATACCTGTGAGGTATGGTGCACAATACATGCCAGGGTGCTGGACAGGTGCACAGCAATACTGTGTACATGGGTGCATTGTGTTCCAGGGTAAGGGGCATCACCTACTAACACAAATCATGCATCACAGAGATGTACAATGTTGGTAATAGGGATTGACTATAGCTGCAGTGCATGCTATTGAGTGTCATATGTCATGCATGTTGACAGATGGGTAATGAGAGGTCTGTGTGTAATATCTTTGTGCAACCTCACCTGTAAGTGTGTGTGTGTGTGTGTGTGTGTGTGTGTGTGTGTGTGTGTGTGTGTGTACAGTTAAGCAATGATGGGCAGGTCTTAATGTGTGTTTCTTGTTTTCCCCTAACAGGTGGCGAGGTGGGCCAGGATCCCTCCTGCAGGCAAACTGATGTTGGTGTCCATACAGACTCTCACAATGATGATTTGTATGGTGAGGTACAGGCAGGGTTGTCAGGGGGTGAAGCTGTGCCATCGTTTGACATCCCACTGTTATCCACCCCATCCCCACACACAGTCACATTGCCTATACATACCCCATCACCAGTGGCCATAGATGAGGGACAGTTGTCGGGTGGTAGCATGGGACAGGACAGTGTGGTGACTATGGCAAGTGTGTCTGGACACAGCAGCCATAGCCGGATGCCCAGCGAGGTACCATACAGGCAGATGTACAGGGGTGCTTGTAGGAGAGCTGCTGGTCATCATGCCCCTGGCAGAAGTGCCACAGCTGGTGTCACCAGATGCATGCTTTATACCATCATGGAGGTGCAGGCATGTATGGAACTTTATACCAGACAGGGTCTGAGGCTCCAGAGGACTACTCATTCTGCTGTTATTGACAAGATCCATAATCTTGCAGGTGCCAACTGTTATTTTGCAGAGGTCCTGGATAGACGGTTGGGTGAGATGGTGGGAATCCTTGACCGCAGAATGTCTGTGCATGAGCATATGGTTGGAGTGGTGCGACGGCCATGTGGACATAGGCCAGCAGCAACAACAACAGGTGGAGGTCAACGTGGATGTGCAACAAGTCAGAGCCACTCCCATAGTGGCAGTACCAGCACCAGCACTGCAGAGGGGGGCACTATCCACACCACAACATAGCAGGCCATGTGCAAGTGGCTCTGGCTGTTTCCAAGCCATTCCCAAGAGGGACCTGGATTCAGTGGACATATGTCATCATCAGGGGTGAGTACCATATCTTGGCTTTTACCTGGTAGTGCCCGTGGAACCCCTGGCAGTTCTTGTATCCATGGCCGGAGACGGTGAGCTGCACACCCTGCCAGGTACAGTCTGCAGCTGTCCAACAAACCCTTTTATAGGGCAGCCACATGGCAGAACTGTGTGCATGCATACACACACACACACACATCACCAACACAGCTAGGACAACCCCATACCTACACACACCACATCTGCACAGCCCAATTAACAATGAAATTCCCCTAACACACACACATGATGTCAAACAAATGGCTCAGCCTAGGTCTCTGGCAAACCCACAACACACTCTGTGCATATGATGATACATGTGACACATCCCTGTCATCCATAACATCGATGCAGGGACAGGCTAATATGGTTCTGATGCACAGGGTGACTGTACTATGTTGTACCAATGTAATACTGTGTAACATGTTTTCAGCAGTAAAGTTTAATGCTTACATGTCAGGATGTGTAGCTGTCCAGTCATGATGCATTATAGCTGTTATTAACACTGAGTGATTGTGGTCTCCATAATGTATTCCGTTTATATTGTAGGTGTCTATGTGTCAGCAGGATGTTGGTCTGCTGTTGTTTCCTACAAGGGGTATGGCACTGTGGTGACACCTTCACTGTGGCATATCCTGGGTACAGCTGAACACAAGTCACAGGTCTGTATAACAGTTACTCCATGTGTCACATGCCTGATAGTTCTGAGGGGTGGATACAGGTGAGTGCATGGTGGCTGATGTCAGCAGCCCTTCTACAGTGGACAATGGTAAGTATACTGGGTGGTACACACCACATGTTTGTGTATAGCACACACACACAGAGGCTTTGGTGTTGATGCAATACACAGAGAATACTGTACACATGGATGTGTGTACTTTTGCAGGGAACACATTTTAGCCGATGTAATTCCACCAAGACAGAATAGGCACAGCATCACATTGGGAAATAATCAGTCTGCTAGTTTAATGTCATTGACAATGGTACTGGCAGGGTATATGTCAGCTTCCCCAATGTAATGCAATCCTCAACTTGGTAAACATAGGTGTGCTGGTGTGGGTGGCATAACCCTACCCTTTGGAGGGTGTGGGGTGGTGTAGAACCACAGATAGTGTGATTGACAACTACTTATCCTGTTAACATAAACTGTACAGTATTACAGCCGCCTGAGCGGAGGGATACACTCAACAATAACTGCAGTGATGGTGGCTGTGTCTACAAGATCCACACCCATCTACATATACCAACCCCAGTATTGCTG